>NC_085138.1:448362851-448387851 GCF_035046485.1 Aedes albopictus | reverse complement strand
GAGCTACTGCCACCAACGGACGGTTCTAGGAGAACTCATGGGGGTTTCAGGGGAGTTTCAGAGGATTTTGAGAGTGATTCTGGTTTCAAGGGTGCTCCATGGAAATCTCGGTTGCGTATCATGGGGTTTCAGTGGGTTAAGGTGGCGTTTCAGGGGCCTCAGAGGGAACCAGGAATGTTCCATAATGTCTCAGGGGATTTTCAGGGGCGTTTAAGGTACGGCCTTCGAGCTCCCTGCATCCTTCTGAACCAGCTCCGAAAGGGGTTTAATCCCTCTAAAACAAATCTCAAACTTCCCTGAAGTGTCATGAAACTTATTGTAAGCCGTCTCAATAGCCCTAGAGCCTCCCAATACATCCCTGAGACCCCCTGAATCCTTCTCCTTTTAGGCTCCTCTGAAAAACCCCTTGGTGATCTCAAGCCCCTAAGTAATGACTTAATGTATGCATAAAATTACCTCTTTTTATGCCTTTTTTTTAAATTCAGGCTCATTTTAAGCCCAAAGCATAAACATATGGAAAGTTTATCAACGTGTTGTCTATCAAAGTTTTCTTCAGCATTATGTTGTAGCTTCTGAGGTAAGGTATTATGATCCAAAATACAGTAAAGAAACCCTGACTACCACATCATGGGTGCCTCATTGCTTGAACAGCAAGAAAAATCCCAAAAAGGAAATGCAGGGAGAAAAGCTTTCCTCTTCATGGAACGCGCGCGCCACAGCCAGTGATGACCCACCCCGACCGAACCCACCCAATCGACGAAACAACGAAAATATCTTGACCCCATATCTTGGTGTGGTGATATGGTGTTCCGCATCGGTGAAATTTGTCCACATAAGACCAAGAATCAACGACATTTGAACCTGTTCGCATCGTTCGTCCGACAGCCATCCAAGCAGCCATAGAGTGCGCTTTGTCGCAGCCGGCTCGGCGGGATGCAGAGATTCGCGCTCACAAATTGAGCGCAGAGCGAGGCTGTAGCATGCCATGCCACCATCATCCGCCCTATCACTCAGCAACCATCCAGACTCTCATTGTTTGAGGCATTATCTACTGTCTCGCCGCTGGTTCTGACAAAGCAAAGCATCCCGAGGGGAATTCGATAACACAGTTTAGTTATGACCCCAACTAACATTGTTGCTGTATAAGAGCTTAATAAAGTACTTTTGCTCTTTAAGCTTCGAAGAACAGTCAATGTGAACTAAAGCTACAATCACGAAACATAGCTTATATGTGTTAGGTATGTAATACGAACATCCGCTGTTTTGGTTTGTAACGACCATCTACTCGGATCGACTGCACGACAGTAAGGGATAACTTATTGTATCGAAACCACCGTCACTGTGGTAGCTACCGTAATCCGGTGCTACATAGTACTATGGATCGCCAATCCGAAGACGGCGGGCGCGATTCCCGTTCCGGTCGGGAAAATGTTCGCCACTCCCTGGACATAGTGTATCATTGTACTTGTCTCACAATATATACAAATTCATGCAATGGCAGGCAAAGAAAGCCCTTCAATTAATAACTGTGGAAATGCTCAAAGAACACGAAGTTAAAGAGAGGCAGGCTAAGTTTCAGTGGGAACGTAGAGCCATACAGAAGAAGAATAAGAAGAAGAAGGTTAGGATTCGTAAAACATTTGGTGTCATACGCTTTACGCCCACTGCAATTTCCCCTGTGTTGTCTTTCCACTATTCCAAAAGTTTTTTGAAGATTAATTAGATTACTGTATAATCAGATGTAAGCCAGAAATCGCAGTAGGCGTATAGTGGGTATACCATGTACATACTATGTATAACAAATTCCAACTGTAGTTCGATAGATAGATTACCTCCGCTTCACGGTATCAGGTATCAGGTATCAGTAGGTCGGCTCTAGAGGCACGATCTCCTCCATTTGGGAAATTTGTGCCATCGCCATGAACACGAGCCTATTCATCATTTACCTGACGGAGAAGGGAAGGAAAAATGATAGGAGATGGGAAAGGACAGGTAAGGGAATAGGATCGTCATACTCGCAAAAGCGTGCCACAATGGGTTCGAACAGCGCCCTGAGAAGGGCACTGTGATAATGCATAAAGCGTAAAGAGAGCCTATAGCTCTTTACCACAGCTGGTCAAGAACAACAGAACATCCTGAAGATTCAGGTTTCTGAAGTCAGTTTCACTTAATAAGTGTTTCCCGAGTACTCGGAAACGCAATTGCGCAAAAGCTGGACAGTTACATATTAAATGATACGAAGTTCCATAATCGGATTCACAGCTATCACATGCAAATGAATCAGCTTGCTGAATATTCGCCATGTGATAACTGAGTCGGCAGTGGCCAGTCAATGCTTTGACCAGCATGCTGCAATTCTGCTTTGACAGATTTGTTAGATACTTTGCCACCCCTAGAGATGGCTCAGTACAATACAATTTTGTTTGACGACATGACTCCAAACTATTCCAGTATTGTTTGTGCTGAGTGGCAGCCCAGGTGTCAATCCGAAGCTTCACCCAACACTTGGATACCGGAATAGCTGGCTCAGGGCCAATGAAGTCATGTGATGCTCCAGTGCGAGCTAACTCATCAGCCAATTCATTTCCAGCGATGGAAGAATGGCCAGGTACCCATACAAGGTGAACAGCGTTTGCTGAATTCAGCTCCTCAATTTGAGTTCGACAAGCGATAACTATCTTCGACCTGGAGTTGGCCGAAGCAAGTGCTTTAATAGTAGCCTGGCTATCTGAACAGAAGTATATTACTTTGCCCATTACGTGCTGTTGAAGTGCTGATTGCACTCCGCACATAAGAGCAAAGATTTTGGCCTGAAAAACGGTGCAGTGTCTGCCAAGTGAATAAGACTGATACAGCCTTAGCTCACGAGAATAAACACCAGCACCTGCTCGACCTTCTAGAAGGGAGCCATCAGTGTAACATACGATGCCGTCTGAAATACTTCTCTCCAGATAACCAGATGTCCACTCTTCCCGGGAAGGGAATTTCGTGGAAAATCTCCTATATGGAAAATTACAAGCAATTGTAAGATCACTTGGAGCAAGGACAACTTTGTCCCAATTCACCAAAAGTGGAAACAACGAGGTGTGTGTTGAACTGCGGTTCACAGGAGTTTCCTCTAGTAAACCGAGTACCCATAGACGGTAAGTGCAAGAAAGTGCTTCTTGTTTGAGATGAATGTGTAGTGGGACAACGTCAAAGAGAACTTCGAGCGCTGCCGTGGGAGTTGAAGAGAACGCTCCAGACATCGCCATTAAGCACATCCTTTGGAGATGGCCTAACTTTGATTGGACCGTTCTCACTTCGCCCTTTTGCCACCACACAAGACATCCATATGCCAATATTGGCCGAACAACAGTTGTGTAGATCCATTTGATATACTTGGGTTTTAGACCCCAAGTTGTACCAAAGGTTCGCCGGCATTGCCCGAAGGCCATACAAGCTTTCTTGATTCTGAACTCAACATGAGGTGTCCAGGAAAGCTTGGAATCAAGAATAACTCCAACGTACTTTACCTGTTCAGTCACATTGATTTCAGAATCAAAGAGACGTAAAGTTCGAACACCATTACGGTTTCGCTTTTCCGTGAAAAGAACAATAGATGTTTTACTCGGATTTACCGAAAGGCCATATTGGCGACACCAACCCTCAACTACCTGAAGAGCGTTTTGCATCAGGTCGAAAAGGGTGCTGATGCACATACCGACTAACAATGTTAGGTAGTCGTCGGCAAAACCATAAGTAGGAAAACCGCTATTATTGAGTTGCCTCAATAGCGTATCTGCTACGAGATTCCATAAAAGTGGTGATAAGACTCCCCCTTGGGGGCATCCACAAACACTCAATTTCCTAATCGCCGCTTGACGCAATGTCGAGAAGAGATGTCGGTTTTTGAGCATTTGGTGAATCCAATTGGAAATCATTGGAGATATACCATGACCCCGTGCGGCTTCCAATATGGCATCGAAAGGCACGTTGTCAAAGGCACCCTCGATATCTAAGAAAACACCCAAGCAGGATTGCTTTTGAGCGAATGCCTTCTCGATATCGTAAACAACTTTGTGTAAAAGAGTCACAGTGGACTTTCCAGATTGGTAAGCATGTTGGTTCACATGAAGAGGCACATTGGCCAGATGAACATCACGGATGTGATGATCGACTATGCGTTCTAAGCATTTCAGAAGAAAAGAGGTCAAACTGATAGGTCTGAAGCTCTTTGCTTCTTCATACGACGCGCGACCCACTTTCGGAATAAACTTCACAGTAATATCCCGCCAGGATTTGGGAATATACCCTGTAGCAAAACTGCAAACAAGTAGTTGTTTCAAAACATGTTTGAAATGATCAAATCCCTTCTGAAGCAAAATAGGATAAATCCCATCTGCCCCAGGAGATTTGAAAGGAGCAAAGCTATTAAGTGCCCATTCAATCGATTCTAAAGTTATGATACTCCGAGCCGAAGCTAAAGAATCATAACTACAAGAAAAGACATCAGGTTCATCCGAAGATGTAATATCCACACATCCGGGGAAGTGTGTACTGAATAAACATTCTAAAACTTCCACATCAGAGGAAGTGAAATCACCATTTGGCAAACGAAGTTCGTTCACTTGAAAATCCTTAGATTTTGCAAGGATTTTGTTCAATCGACTGGCTTCACTCAGACTGGAAACATTTGTACAAAGGTTTTTCCAGCCGGATCGTTCAGCAGACCGAAGAGCTTTCTGGTAGGCCTTGCGAGCCGACCTGAAAGCCTCCGATCCAACCGAACGTCCGAACCGCTTCACGGTACCGGAGATATCTACATTCGTTGAACCGAGAGTAGGTCGTCGTTGGGTGTGGGCAAGTTGCACCAGCCAGCCTGCAGGCCATCATCGCCATGAAACACAACACACAAAATAGCAAAAGTCCCCATAAGGGAAGGAGACGAATCGTCGGAAAAAAAATCACCGCCGCCACCACCGCAACCCCCTACTTGAACCTTCCACGTCACGATCGCGGACGGTATTCGAATATATAGGAAAATGTGCAAGATGAATACCCTCAGACGCATCTACTGCGCATGTTTGATATGTCCTTGCCCTTGGAAGTCCGCCTCTAGGAACGGGTTCTTGTTTGCTTGCGAAAGTGCCTCAGCCGACCGCGGCCGGCTAGAAGAGAGAGAGCCAGCAAAGAACCAACACTATAGCAGCGTCCCTCCCGTCGTCATCAGCTGTCCTCAGCGACAGCCCTACCAAGTGTCATCCTTCGTCTTTTGTGAGTTGAACTGCTGCAAGTAGGTAGGTAGGGTCAAGTGGGGTAAAATGCCATTTTTCAAACTTTCATCGTTTTCAATGATAATTAGCCTCATTTGTTAGGCTTTCAAAGTGGTAACAGCAACTAGACAATATTTGCTCGATACTTCAGCAAAAATATTCACTAAGTTATTGCATTTTCATCGATTTTTAGTGAACTGATTCGTAAAACGGAAGTGGTGTAAAAAGACTATCTGCCATGGGATAAGATGCCTCTTCATGGAAACATTCAAAAATTACGTCCATCAGTTTTCGGGCATTTCCGACTCCTTTTCCCCCCTCTGTCCCGCTTTTTTCGTATACTCAATAAATGGAGTGTTACCTCCCTCCCCGCAAAACGATGATCGTAATGTTTGAATGACCCCGAACATGGAAAGCGTAGACATCAACAACCATGCGTCTCCATGCGTGCCTCAATCTCGTAGGAAACACTTGGCTGGTAATAAAATCACCAGAAAACCTTAATTGCAAGCACGAAAAACCGAAAGTTGCCAATTTTCATTGGGAAATCAAAAGATTTTTCGTGGGTTTCGTGGCCTAGCTTCTAGAAGAATGTTCGATGCAAACATATCTTGACACCATTCACCTATAGTAATGATCAAGTCCCATTCAGGAATGATTTTATGAGTTGGGCCATTTTACCCCATCTTGGCATTTTGGGCTTTGTTCCCCTACCTACCGAGGGTGAAACGGCCACCAAGGAACTGCTGCAACAACTGTAGATATAGGTGGTAGGTACTGGAGAAGACCGATGAGGACGACGATGACTACATCGCCAGACAGAGCGGTATGTAGCTCAAGTGCTGCACAGTGAGAAATACCAATCAACTGTGCCTAAACTTTTAAGCTCTGTAAAAATATGTATCTTCTCCCAATGTACTCATAGGTATGACCCAATTTTTGAATCAAACGTATTAAAAATATTATTGAATATGAAATGAGAAAATACGCAACGAGGAATGGGTCTCTAACATCGGCCAAGAAAGCTATGCCACTTATACTTCTTCTTCCTCTTTGTGGCTCGACGTTCACATTGGAACTTGGCCTACCTCTCTTCCACTTAGTGTTCTTAGAGCATTTCCACAGTTATTAATTGAAGGCTAACTGGAGACCCCAAATCTTGCGTTTAGTATCATACGGGATTTTCTCTTCAGATTGTTCCGGGAATTACGACCAATATCCGAATGATCTCTCTGTGTGTTTCGGAGAAGGATGACTGGAACTAGCTTCTAAAACAACAAAAACAACCGATAACACTAGTTTACAAAATAAAATGAAAGTCGTGAACTTCTGTCAACAACAAAAATTTTTGAAGTATAATTTAACACTAATTTCGAAATAGTGCTTCAAAAATAAATAAATAGAACAGCTTTTGAAATTTAGCTTAATATTGAGCTCTACAACTTTTAAAAATATGGAATTTAATAAAATTCAAATATCGTGCGTTTCGTTCAACCAATTCTAAATCTTTATCCATAAATTAAAAGCTAAATATAATACAATTCGAACATCTGAATGCAGGTTTAGCGTCAGATTGATGAAAATCAAGATATTGGCGAGTTTTGGGGACGTCCTCCTTAAATTTTAGCAAAATTTCCAAAAATATTTGAAGATATGTATTTTTTTTTTCAATAAGAAAAAAACAATTTAAAAATTCTTTCTCAACGTTTATTTGACATGTCATATGAAGGCAAGTTACAGTAAAAAAATCAGCTCAATCGGAGCATTGATAACGGAGAATGAGATATGTGAAGTGAGCGATTTTGCTTAAAAATAGAACAAAAATCGATTTCAAATCATCAACCTTGTATGGAAAGTCGAAAAAAATTTCGCTTTACTGTAATTTTTTTCTTTCACGTTTTCGAACTCAGGGCATGATTCTACACCAAAAATGATCATCAGCTTACCGAGTTCAAAAATGCTGTAAACTAGTGTAATGATTTGCCGACCAAATTATTAACCAAAGAGAATATCGATGAAGAGAAATCGATCATTGAAGATACGCCCGTATGATACTAAGCGCGAGAATTTCTACATGTTCCCTGGTTCTATGACAAAAGGTCGAAGGTCAAAAGTTCGAAGGTCAGAAGGTCGACGGTCAAAAGTTCGAAAGGACAAGAGGTCGAATGATCAAAAGGTCGAAATGAAAAAATAAGTAGGACAAAAGGTCGAAAATACAAGTGGTCAAAAGTTCGATGATGTTCGCCATAAATCAACATGAAAATTTTTGATGAAATAAAAATAAATGGCCAAAACGAATAGAAGCATTACGTATAAAGTATCAAAAAATTCAATGTCTAATAAGTACATTGAACTTGAGGTTGATATGAAATACAGGGGATAGACAAAATGATCGGGACAGGCAAAATTTTCACTTTCCAAAAAATGTTCAACTAGTTGTAACTTTTCGAAAAGTGCATCAAATATTCTCAAATTTTTACTGTAAGTTCTTCAACTAGTTGTGTATCAGTGGACAAAATTTGGAAAAGATCGGACAATTCTTCACTAAGTTATAAAGATTTTTGAAAAAGATAAAATTATCCGATAGCCAACTTTGAGCTTTTATATCTCCGGATTCAATGAACCGATTGCAAAGAAATTTTACCCATTCATGACTTATATAATGAACTCTGGAAAACATTTAACTTAACTTGAAATTTTTAACAAGCGAAAAAGTTATAGCAATTTTATTTTTTTCACGATTTTTTAGTAAATTGGTCTATTTTTAATATGCATCCCATTACTTTTTCAATTTATTGGCGGCTATGTTGTTACTTTCCTTCAAAACGCATTTATATATAAGTCAATTAGAGGGAAACTAAATGAACTATAATTTGCATCTTTAATTTTGAAACGATGTTGGTGTTTTGGATAATTTGGTGTTTTTTTTTTAGAAAAATAATCTAATCGTTATAACTTTCTTCCGTATTAAGAATATTAAGTTCAGTCAATGGTTTTTCATAGCTCATTATATAAGTCATAAATGGACAAAATTTCATTGCATTCGGTTCATTGAATCCGGAGATATAACAGCTCAAAGTTGGCTATCTAATAATTTTACCTTTTCCAAAAATCGTTATAACTTCGTGAAGAATTGTCCGATCTTTTTCAAATTTTGTCCACTGATACACAACTAGTTGAGGAATTTACAGTAAAAATTTGAAGATATTTGATGCACTTTTCGAAAAGTTACAGCTAATTGAACATTTATTGAAAAGTGAAAATTTTGCCTGTCCCGATCATTTTGTCTATCCCCTGTAGGACGTCACGTTGATCTCTACATTTTTTTATTTATTTTAGCAGATCTTTAAGAAAGATCTCTTTGGAAATATCTAAAGTCAAATTAAAAGTAACTGTCAACAATATATTATTAGTCTGTACGTCAAAAATTGTCAAAAAACATTAATAGAAAGAACTCTTTTCAAAGAATTGTGGAAGTGCTAAAAGAACACAAAGCTGAAAAGATGCAGGCCAAGTTGCAATGATAACATAAAGTAATAAAGAAAATGATAAAAACGATTTAAAATCATTTTTGGTCGTTTTTTTTTCATGCGACCTTTCGACCTTTTGACCAATTTATTTTTTTTATTTCGACCTTGTGACTCTTCGACCTTTTGACTTTTTGACCTTTCAACCGTCAACCTTTTTACCGTCGACCTTTTGACCTTCAACCTTTCCACCTTCAACCTTTTGTCATACAACCATGTTTCCTATCAAAATCGATATAGTGGAGATCTGAATGTCACGAAACTAATCTATGACATTACATCGAATTCCATTAACCCGAATATTTTTGCTTCTAAATTAAAAAAAATATATATTTGTCTAAACGAAGGAAACCATGCCTTTAGTCTCGGAATGAACTAGCTTGGTTGATAAAATTTCACTCTGCCTTTTATAGAACAAACACAAAATAAACAGTAAGCATATCAAGCTCATGGGACGCTTTGTGAAAATCTCCAACCGATACAATGAAAAGAACAGCCAATAGCCAAACGAAGGAAATTATCTATATTGAGCTTTTGGTTTTGCATCTTATGGCTGAAAATGAATAATGAACTAATGTGGTCACTATTTCACATAACAGTAAAACTTGAATGAACAGCTTGAAGGAAAAAACTGTATATATAAAAATTAATTTCTGTCTGTCTTTCTTTCTGTCTGTCTGTCTGTCTGTTTGTATGTTTGTCTGTCTGTCTGTCTGTCTGTCTGTCTCTCTGTCAGACCGTTATGCATTCGGAAACAACTGAACCGATCGGAATGTAATTTTATATGTGGATTTTTTTGGGGCCGGGGAAGGTTCTTAGCTAGGTGTGAGATCTCTCCGGTCTCTGGAACGGAGGGCTCCTATACAGATGACTTCGCGGGGGACATCCCTAAGGAGCTGTATGTCAAAAACACAGTAGGCAGGCAGTACGACGTTTGCCGGGACAGCTAGTCTCTGATAAAAAATATTACCAGTTGCAACACAACACATTCCTTAAAGGAATAACTAAACAAAATAGCCTACCGAACTGAACGACATCTCATGCAAACCAACGGGGTTCATTTTTTTTATTTGAACTTCCAAGGTTGCAACCATTCATTTGCAAAGATTTACATTCATTTGCTATTATCGCAGTTCAGAAGCATGCTATCGAAAAACAATGTATGGATGAATTTAACCTTGTTGTTTTATCTGAAAGTTTGCCGAATAACATTGGGGTCGCACACGCATTCCAAAGTCGTAAGCGAGCTGTGAAGGCAACTTCCCACAGCGTGAATGAAATTTCCATTCACCGCGTGGAGAGTTGCCTTCACAGCTCGCTCACGACTTTGGTATACGTTTGCGACCCCAATGTTATTCTGCAAACTTTCAGATAAAACTACAAGGTTAAATTCATCCATACATTGTTTTTCGATAGCATGCTTCTGAACTGAGATAATAGCAAATGAATGTAAATCTTTGCAAATGAATGGTCGCAACCTTGTGAACTTCTAGTAACCCTGTGGTCATCGAAAAACTTATTGATGGTAACCTTTTTTGCAGTTTTGTTTTGATTCTGCGTTCCGTTTCATCCTGTTCCATGAGCAGAATGACGTTTGAACCATTTTTAGTTTGAACGATGTGCAGATTAGCGGGGGTCAAATTAAAAAGTAAATGGTACATTTAAAAGGGGGTAAATGGTACATTTAAAAGAAGGATACATTAGCAGGCTGAATGCCTAAAAGATCCTTAGTAATAAGGCCAGAAAAAACAACATATGCACAAAAAAGAGAGACTTTGTTGAAAATATCGCCAACCACTTGACACACTTAAATTACTCAGAGCGGGTCGGTCTCTAGTTAGGCTTGTGGATAAATTATTCGGAATAATTAGTCATTAGCAGTGAAGAAAATTGCCAGACAAAACAGGCACAAAACAAGCAACAAAGAAGGCGCGATGAGTTTTCGATATTTCGGAAATTTTTGTTGCAGACGAAACGGAATCTGAATTTGTTGCGTACTTTTCAACTCGTGAATAATCAATTATTACCAACTCAAAGTCGAAACTGTTTGATGATAGATCTTCAGTAGAGTTGCAGTGCTTACCGACTCGAAGTTACCCTTCGAAAATCGCAATGCAAGGCTTAAAAATCAACTCGTGGTGCACGATGTTTATTCTAATATTTTCAAGTTGGGCAAACTTATATCGCATTGGGTGGATTGTCGCAACAAATACAAGTTGCGACATTGTCATTATTGTTGCGCGATGATTAAAATTTGATGCACTGGTCATTAGTCATGATATCTGATACCGGGAGTTAGAAGGTGAAAGCGCTATTTCAGATCCAGAGACTTATTTCAGAATTTCTGGAGGGACACGTCCATTCAGAATTTACATTCACTTACAATAAGCACCGTTATCAAATGGATAATGACAAAACAAACACACTTCCTGCTTCAAAAATAATCTTTGAAACTGACACGTATTTAGTTCAATTTATGGTAGTAAAACTAATCAAAACTGTCTGACCGAATACCATCTAACGTAGCGCTGCCATCACCATAGGAGCGTCTTCACAACACAGTCGGGTTTACTCCTCGTCTCACCTCGGTCGCGCAGAAGACGTTTAAAATCAGCTGATTTTGGGGGCTTTTGACAGTTCTCCTATGAAAATGACCGTTAAGGGGCCGTCCATTAATTACGTAAGAGAATTTTTGCGGTTTTCTGATACCCCCTCCCCCCCCTTGTAAGATTTTTTGTATGAGAACCCAAAAATTTTTGTATGGCGCGTAAGATTTCTCAAACCCCCCCTCCCCACATAAACCCTTACGTAATTAATGGACAGCCCCTAAGCGTTTTCGTCTTTGTTCGGCAGTTGTAAACACACACGGACCTGTCAGCTGAAAAGGCATATAGTCATCACAATCCCTTACGGAATCGTGTAAATATCGAAAGGAATTTTTAGAATCTATCTATATATATAAAAATGAGTTTGACTTCCCTTTGAGGCAACAAAAGTCACGAACGGCTGAACCGATCTGAATGAATCTTGCATGGTTAGATTCGTATTCATGGTGGCTGTGTTTATATGTACAAAAAGTTACGAAAATCAACTAGAAAAGTATGAAAATTGTGAAAATACTGATTTTTTATGAGCCGGGAAGAATAAAAATAAATCAATCTAGAGTGCGTTGCTGCGATGACCTCAACAGTTGTCAAACCCCCACAGCTGGCAAGACAAAGTTTGCCGGGACAGCTAGTTGTATTTAAAAAAAATTACGGGAAGATTACCTGTAGAATTCACCTAAATTCATATTTTTTCTCTTGAGATCTCTTGAGAAAACCTTACTGGAATCCATGGAAAAATCTTGAAGGAATATATAGAGGAGATTCTGATTTATCGACCGTATTCTATATTTAACTCAATCATGTTATGGCTATATCGGTCTATTTTCTACTCAGAGTATAAGGGAGAAGAGATCAAAGTAGATAATGAAATGATAGATATGATAGTATTCGCTAGGTTGTGAACAAGTATGAAAATTTATAGAAGGTGAAATTAGGCAAGTAGGCCATGTGTTGAACAAATACATCGAATGCGTGAAACTTCTGCCGTACGACCTGCGCTTTTAAACAGATTGGCTTGGTTGTTAGTTCATACAACCTTACCAAGACTGGCAAAAGTTTCAGGCACCCGACCAGGGATAGGGTGCGACTCAAAACTCTGCGTGCCGCACACGCTGCTACGAGACAGCACAACAAACTAGAAGGAGACGAGTACGCGCAATCGGTTGTGTGTTGCTCGCTTATTTTGCCGCGTGCTGGAGCTCTCCTGTCTCTCACGCTCTGTCGTATGCACTCTCTCGGTGCTTGTCTCCATGCTTTGCACTTGGCTTGATACTACGCATGATTGGAAAAAAATTCGAATCAAACGACCCATCACTTGTCAATCCTTGACAAGCTTAACTACTTTGCCGAAAATACAAACAAACTCTTCAATTAATTTATTAAGTGATGTTTTCTGTTTGGTGACAAGCACAGTCCCAAGCACCGAGCATTACTCCCTGCGCCGTAGAGCTAGTGCTGCGATTGTCTCTCACACAATTACAAAAGCTCTCACTCACTACGTCTCTTGTCTCTCGGCAAAACGGGAGACAAGCACTTGAGATTGTGTGAAGCACATGTTTTTTTTTTCGCACCGCACGGTGCATGCCGCCAATCCCTGCACCCGACTGCCTATGTATTGTTCTGTTTTTATCAGAAGTTCTATCGATCAGTAGCTTTTTCGGAATTAGCACTCCGTTCATAGGGGTATGCCTCAGTCTTCCCAAACGAACACCGAACTCGCTAAGTACTGCTGTAATTAAACTCCACCTATACTCTGACTTGGTGTTTAAACCGCATCACACAAATCTGTACTCAAACGTGTACCTATGTTCAGATTTCGTTTTAAACACAAGTACGAACATATGTACAGTACACGTGTATCGCACGAAACGAAGTGCGAAGCGATCGTGCAAAAAAGAACTTTCTCGAAGTTCGAGACTCGAACGACGATTGACAGTTCGGCACCATTCGTTTACCAATCGGAAAGCCGCTTTGGGTTTCATTCTCGGTTTTCGCTCGGTTCGATTTTTGTTTTGTACTTGAGTACTCTTTGGTACGGAGTACGCTCGCAAACACGGGTACTCCGATGTTTGGCGTTTGATGTTCAACACAAGTCGTACCGAAATCGTACCGAAGTTGAACATGTGTTGCGTTCGTGGGAAGACTGGTATGCCTATATCGCAGCGTGTTCTTCCTATTAGCTTTATTCGATCTTATTGGATAGAACACTTTCCCTTATACTCTGAGTAGAAAAAAGACCGTTATAGCCATAAAATGAATAAGTTATATATAGAGAAGTTTCCGTAGAAATCTCCGATAAAATCCAGAGGAATATCAGAAAGAATTTCTAAAGAAATCCAAGCAAAAGTTTAATAAATCCTAGGAGGTATCCCAGAAGGAACTCCCCCAAGAACTCCTGCAGCAACTCTTAACAAAATTTCTGAAGAAATCTTTAAAAAAAAATCCAAAAAATATGTCCTAGAAAACCCATGGAGAAATCCTGGGTAATAATTTTAGAAGTTCCACGATAAAACCTACAAAGGAAGAATCCCTCGAAATTCTCCGGAGAAAGAATCCGCGGAGGAATTCCAGTACAAATTTCTGATGGAATCCCAACAAAAATTTCTGAACCAGTTTATGTAAAAAATCCTCGGAAAATATCTGAAGGAATTCCGGAAGGAAACTCAGCAGGAGTTCGAATGTCAGGAGGAGTTATTGAAGGAATACCAAGAAAAATTCATCACTGCAAAAAGTCCTGAAGATGTTTGCTAATAGAAATCTATGGTTGAATTTCTGGAAAAATTCCAGCAGCAACATCTGGAGGTATTCCAGTAACTATTCGTCGAAAAATTTCTGAAGGATTCATTGTATTTTCTTACTACGGCTGGATTGCATGATTTGTTCGATTACGTAATTTATGTATGATAAGTATCAATTGAAATCAAGGTTGATTATAAAATTCCAAGTGCTGAAAGTCTCTATAATAAAGACAATTCAATTGGTCTATTTTAAAAAATCTTGGGGAGAAATTGCAAAAGGGATTGCTTACGGCATCTCTTCTGGAATCCCTGTTGGGGTCCGTCCTGTAATTTCTCAGAAAATTTCTCGAGGAATTCTTCCAGGGATTTTCTCAGAAAATTCACTTGGACTTTCACCAAGGATTAAGGTGGTGTTTCGAATCCAGTTTGGCTTTCTGTTCCGGCTGTTCTGTTGCTTGATTGGTTAAAATGCCGGACTAGCGATACGGAGTCGTGGGTTCGAATCCCAACAAAACAAGTGGTATTTTGTTCATAAATATATCTCTGTCAATTAAACGAACCTTGCCTTCAAATGTTTCAAGTTGTTAAGTCCTTTTCAGCCTGATTCCATAATTTTGTTATGTTATGTTATGTTATGTTATGTTATGTTATGTTATGTTATGTTATGTTATGTTATGTTATGTTATGTTATGTTATGTTATGTTATGTTATGTTATGTTATGTTATGTTATGTTATGTTATGTTATGTTATGTTATGTTATGTTATGTTATGTTATGTTATGTTATGTTATGTTATGTTATGTTATGTTATGTTATGTTATGTTATGTTATGTTATGTTATGTTATGTTATGTTATGTTATGTTATGTTATGTTATGTTATGTTATGTTATGTTATGTTATGTTATGTTATGTTATGTTATGTTATGTTATGTTATGTTATGTTATGTTATGTTATGTTATGTTATGTTATGTTATGTTATGTTATGTTATGTTATGTTATGTTATGTTATGTTATGTTATGTTATGTTATGTTATGTTATGTTATGTTATGTTATGTTATGTTATGTTATGTTATGTTATGTTATGTTATGTTATGTTATGTTATGTTATGTTATGTTATGTTATGTTATGTTATGTTATGTTATGTTATGTTATGTTATGTTATGTTATGTTATGTTATGTTATGTTATGTTATGTTATGTTATGTTATGTTATGTTATGTTATGTTATGTTATGTTATGTTATGTTATGTTATGTTATGTTATGTTATGTTATGTTATGTTATGTTATGTTATGTTATGTTATGTTATGTTATGTTATGTTATGTTATGTTATGTTATGTTATGTTATGTTATGTTATGTTATGTCATGTTATGTTATGTTATGTTATGTTTATTTGTAATTGAATTATTGTTACTATTGTATGACTAAAGCAATGTACACTACAAAGATCACCATTGACCACAAATCCGAACATTTGCTTCCAATGTGCGTCGCTCTATTCGTTAGTCATATTACCTCACACCATCATCGCATCATCGCAGTCGTCAGTCAAAGCCCCCATCCTCTGGTTAGGGGAATGGCATCGAACGAACGTGGAAGCACCGACCGATGACTTGGCTGGCAGTCTAGGGCAGACGTCTCGCCGTATTTTCCCGAAATTATACCTCCTGCCCTATTGTGTTTCCTTCATGTTTTTGCATGTTGTTATGTTTTTTTTTGCTTCCTGACTGTTAGCATATTGGATATTTTGTTGTTGTTTTGTAAGGGGTGGAATTATAGAAATTCTAGTACAAATCACCCATTCCACATCCCGGAATTCGTTTGTACTTTTCGACTGGAAATACAGTATGCCCTCGAGCAAACACCGTCGTCGTCTTGGGCTGACTTTGTCAGTTGAAACGCTAGTTCTCTGTTGCGTAAAATTACTTTTCACCAACCATTATCTGCCATTTCTGTATCGGGAAAAAAGGAAAAGCGTTTTCCCAATCATGACAGCAAACAAAAATCTCATTTCCCTATTTTCTGCATTGGTTGCACATGAAGACAGCAGACGTACCTAACAAAAAATTGCGTCACATGCCAATAACCGAGTAGGCTACGACCGCGCAGGAACGGAATCTCTATCCTCATTTCGCAACATCGCATCGGATCACAGCAACCCGACTCGCGCGGCACAATAAAATAAATAGGGTGCCAAATACATACAGGGACTCACCCTCGCCTACTGTTTGTTGTTCGTGGCACAAAGACAGTTCGATGTGTACCTTCTCCGGTCGCGTCGGTCAGAAGGATATCTAGGTGGTCAATGCCATCCACACCCTGTCAAAGGCCTTAATCCGTGTCAGCCTCGATTCGTTGTTCCGAGCTCGTATGTATACCTACCGGACTTTGCTAAATAGTCAAACTACCTAACTGTCCAGTCTACCTTGTTGCGACGCGTGGTTTGATACGTGTCTGCTCTCCGGTGACAGTGAATTCACCACATGTTGATGTTTTGAACAGTGGTAACGATTTATCTTTGAGACGAGTTTACAGGCTACTGCGATGATCCATTCCACTTCAATTGATAAGTGTACAGGAATAAATCATCGTAGCTAATTCAATACTTGATACACTTGCTTGGCATAATGAAGTAGTTGAAATACAAATTATTCCACAACTTAGAATTGACTGTATCATGATATGTAAATAATATTTCTGCTAATCCTCCTCCTACAACTACAATAACTCAGTCACTGACACGTACATATGTACCTACCTATATAGACGCTCCACTTTTCTAGATGGCAAAAAAAAAACTGTCTATTTTAGGGAAATCCGGCGTGGTTTGCTTGGTGCCACGTTTTCTAAACAATAACCACGCGGTGTTGGCGTGGCTTTCACCCAATATGAGAATCGTGAAACTGTTTCTGATTCTGTCTTATATTTACTCTACTTGTCTCTACTTGTCTCTACTTGTCTCTACTTGTCTCTACTTGTCTCTACTTGTCTCTACTTGTCTCTACTTGTCTCTACTTGTCTCTACTTGTCTCTACTTGTCTCTACTTGTCTCTACTTGTCTCTACTTGTCTCTACTTGTCTCTACTTGTCTCTACTTGTCTCTACTTGTCTCTACTTGTCTCTACTTGTCTCTACTTGTCTCTACTTGTCTCTACTTGTCTCTACTTGTCTCTACTTGTCTCTACTTGTCTCTACTTGTCTCTACTTGTCTCTACTTGTCTCTACTTGTCTCTACTTGTCTCTACTTGTCTCTACTTGTCTCTACTTGTCTCTACTTGTCTCTACTTGTCTCTACTTGTCTCTACTTGTCTCTACTTGTCTCTACTTGTCTCTACTTGTCTCTACTTGTCTCTACTTGTCTCTACTTGTCTCTACTTGTCTCTACTTGTCTCTACTTGTCTCTACTTGTCTCTACTTGTCTCTACTTGTCTCTACTTGTCTCTACTTGTCTCTACTTGTCTCTACTTGTCTCTACTTGTCTCTACTTGTCTCTACTTGTCTCTACTTGTCTCTACTTGTCTCTACTTGTCTCTACTTGTCTCTACTTGTCTCTACTTGTCTCTACTTGTCTCTACTTGTCTCTACTTGTCTCTACTTGTCTCTACTTGTCTCTACTTGTCTCTACTTGTCTCTACTTGTCTCTACTTGTCTCTACTTGTCTCTACTTGTCTCTACTTGTCTCTACTTGTCTCTACTTGTCTCTACTTGTCTCTACTTGTCTCTACTTGTCTCTACTTGTCTCTACTTGTCTCTACTTGTCTCTACTTGTCTCTACTTGTCTCTACTTGTCTCTACTTGTCTCTACTTGTCTCTACTTGTCTCTACTTGTCTCTACTTGTCTCTACTTGTCTCTACTTGTCTCTAC
Organism: Aedes albopictus; assembly: GCF_035046485.1. Lineage (NCBI taxonomy): Eukaryota > Metazoa > Arthropoda > Insecta > Diptera > Culicidae > Aedes > Aedes albopictus. Next base: position 448,369,856 of record NC_085138.1, on the reverse strand, counting down.
TTGTCTCTACTTGTCTCTACTTGTCTCTACTTGTCTCTACTTGTCTCTACTTGTCTCTACTTGTCTCTACTTGTCTCTACTTGTCTCTACTTGTCTCTACTTGTCTCTACTTGTCTCTACTTGTCTCTACTTGTCTCTACTTGTCTCTACTTGTCTCTACTTGTCTCTACTTGTCTCTACTTGTCTCTACTTGTCTCTACTTGTCTCTACTTGTCTCTACTTGTCTCTACTTGTCTCTACTTGTCTCTACTTGTCTCTACTTGTCTCTACTTGTCTCTACTTGTCTCTACTTGTCTCTACTTGTCTCTACTTGTCTCTACTTGTCTCTACTTGTCTCTACTTGTCTCTACTTGTCTCTACTTGTCTCTACTTGTCTCTACTTGTCTCTACTTGTCTCTACTTGTCTCTACTTGTCTCTACTTGTCTCTACTTGTCTCTACTTGTCTCTACTTGTCTCTACTTGTCTCTACTTGTCTCTACTTGTCTCTACTTGTCTCTACTTGTCTCTACTTGTCTCTACTTGTCTCTACTTGTCTCTACTTGTCTCTACTTGTCTCTACTTGTCTCTACTTGTCTCTACTTGTCTCTACTTGTCTCTACTTGTCTCTACTTGTCTCTACTTGTCTCTACTTGTCTCTACTTGTCTCTACTTGTCTCTACTTGTCTCTACTTGTCTCTACTTGTCTCTACTTGTCTCTACTTGTCTCTACTTGTCTCTACTTGTCTCTACTTGTCTCTACTTGTCTCTACTTGTCTCTACTTGTCTCTACTTGTCTCTACTTGTCTCTACTTGTCTCTACTTGTCTCTACTTGTCTCTACTTGTCTCTACTTGTCTCTACTTGTCTCTACTTGTCTCTACTTGTCTCTACTTGTCTCTACTTGTCTCTACTTGTCTCTACTTGTCTCTACTTGTCTCTACTTGTCTCTACTTGTCTCTACTTGTCTCTACTTGTCTCTACTTGTCTCTACTTGTCTCTACTTGTCTCTACTTGTCTCTACTTGTCTCTACTTGTCTCTACTTGTCTCTACTTGTCTCTACTTGTCTCTACTTGTCTCTACTTGTCTCTACTTGTCTCTACTTGTCTCTACTTGTCTCTACTTGTCTCTACTTGTCTCTACTTGTCTCTACTTGTCTCTACTTGTCTCTACTTGTCTCTACTTGTCTCTACTTGTCTCTACTTGTCTCTACTTGTCTCTACTTGTCTCTACTTGTCTCTACTTGTCTCTACTTGTCTCTACTTGTCTCTACTTGTCTCTACTTGTCTCTACTTGTCTCTACTTGTCTCTACTTGTCTCTACTTGTCTCTACTTGTCTCTACTTGTCTCTACTTGTCTCTACTTGTCTCTACTTGTCTCTACTTGTCTCTACTTGTCTCTACTTGTCTCTACTTGTCTCTACTTGTCTCTACTTGTCTCTACTTGTCTCTACTTGTCTCTACTTGTCTCTACTTGTCTCTACTTGTCTCTACTTGTCTCTACTTGTCTCTACTTGTCACTACTTGTCTCTACTTGTCTCTACTTGTCTCTACTTGTCTCTACTTGTCTCTACTTGTCTCTACTTGTCTCTACTTGTCTCTACTTGTCTCTACTTGTCTCTACTTGTCTCTACTTGTCTCTACTTGTCTCTACTTGTCTCTACTTGTCTCTACTTGTCTCTACTTGTCTCTACTTGTCTCTACTTGTCTCTACTTGTCTCTACTTGTCTCTACTTGTCTCTACTTGTCTCTACTTGTCTCTACTTGTCTCTACTTGTCTCTACTTGTCTCTACTTGTCTCTACTTGTCTCTACTTGTCTCTACTTGTCTCTACTTGTCTCTACTTGTCTCTACTTGTCTCTACTTGTCTCTACTTGTCTCTACTTGTCTCTACTTGTCTCTACTTGTCTCTACTTGTCTCTACTTGTCTCTACTTGTCTCTACTTGTCTCTACTTGTCTCTACTTGTCTCTACTTGTCTCTACTTGTCTCTACTTGTCTCTACTTGTCTCTACTTGTCTCTACTTGTCTCTACTTGTCTCTACTTGTCTCTACTTGTCTCTACTTGTCTCTACTTGTCTCTACTTGTCTCTACTTGTCACTACTTGTCTCTACTTGTCTCTACTTGTCTCTACTTGTCTCTACTTGTCTCTACTTGTCTCTACTTGTCTCTACTTGTCTCTACTTGTCTCTACTTGTCTCTACTTGTCTCTACTTGTCTCTACTTGTCTCTACTTGTCTCTACTTGTCTCTACTTGTCTCTACTTGTCTCTACTTGTCTCTACTTGTCTCTACTTGTCTCTACTTGTCTCTACTTGTCTCTACTTGTCTCTACTTGTCTCTACTTGTCTCTACTTGTCTCTACTTGTCTCTACTTGTCTCTACTTGTCTCTACTTGTCTCTACTTGTCTCTACTTGTCTCTACTTGTCTCTACTTGTCTCTACTTGTCTCTACTTGTCTCTACTTGTCTCTACTTGTCTCTACTTGTCTCTACTTGTCTCTACTTGTCTCTACTTGTCTCTACTTGTCTCTACTTGTCTCTACTTGTCTCTACTTGTCTCTACTTGTCTCTACTTGTCTCTACTTGTCTCTACTTGTCTCTACTTGTCTCTACTTGTCTCTACTTGTCTCTACTTGTCTCTACTTGTCTCTACTTGTCTCTACTTGTCTCTACTTGTCTCTACTTGTCTCTACTTGTCTCTACTTGTCTCTACTTGTCTCTACTTGTCTCTACTTGTCTCTACTTGTCTCTACTTGTCTCTACTTGTCTCTACTTGTCTCTACTTGTCTCTACTTGTCTCTACTTGTCTCTACTTGTCTCTACTTGTCTCTACTTGTCTCTACTTGTCTCTACTTGTCTCTACTTGTCTCTACTTGCCTCTACTTGTCTCTACTTGTCTCTACTTGTCTCTACTTGTCTCTACTTGTCTCTACTTGTCTCTACTTGTCTCTACTTGTCTCTACTTGTCTCTACTTGTCTCTACTTGTCTCTACTTGTCTCTACTTGTCTCTACTTGTCTCTACTTGTCTCTACTTGTCTCTACTTGTCTCGACTTGTCTCGACTTGTCTCGACTTGTCTCTACTTGTCTCTACTTGTCTCGACTTGTCTCTACTTGTCTCCACATGTCTCTACTTGTCTCTACTTGTCTCTACTTGTCTCTACTTGTCTCTACTTGTCTCTACTTGGCTCTACTTGGCTCTACTTGTCTCTACTTGGCTCTACTTATCTCTACTTGTTTCTTACTTGTCTAAAAATTGTCTGTTACTTGTTTCTTCCTTGTCTGTTACTTGTTTGTTATTGTCTATCCGGTTGGAATCAAGACAGATATGCAATCAAAAATTGCCATTTTCTTGGTTCACAAGTGTCGCAACTGTTTCGCGACTAGTGCGCTGTGTTGCTGATGACAAGGACATAGATGCGCACTACTTCCGAAATGATTCAGAAAACGTCGCGAGTTTTGTCGCGGTTTGGTGGCGGCCCGACAATACTTGTCTCTTACTTGTTTCTTACTTGTCTGTTACTTGTATGTTACTTGTCTCTTACTTGTTTCTTGCTTGTCTCTTACTTGTTTCTTACTTGTCTGTTTCTTGTCTGTTACTTGTCTTTTACTTGTTTCTTACTTGTCTGTTACTTGTCTGTTACTTGTCTTTTACTTGTTTCTTCCTTGTCTGTTACTTATTTGTTATTGTCTATCCGGTTGGAATCAAGACAGATATTCAATCAAAAATTGCCATTTTTTTGGTTAGTGTCGCAACTGTTTCTAAAAAGACACTACACCGTCTTCAACCAGAGGTTGCACAGACTGAACAATCACTAACATTAGGCAACGGACAACACGGAACACCCAGTGGACCAGTGAAGGATTTTTCGTTTGACGAAAAGTTTCCTCCGACTGGAGCGGGAATCGAACCCTCACTCCGTGGCACTCACAATACGCCTAAACGACTGACGCCGCTAACCGCACGGCCACGAAGCCCACGCGACTAGTGCCTGTGTTGCTAACGACAAGGACATAGATGCGCACTACTTCCGAAATGATTCAGAAAACGTCGCGAGTTGGGTCGCGTCGCGACTCAGTCGTGCGACGTCCGGTTTGGTGGCGGCCCGACAATACTTGTCTCTTACTTGTTTCTTACTTGTCTGTTACTTGTATGTTACTTTTCTCTTACTTGTTTTTTACTTGTCTCTTACTTGTTTCTTACTTATCTGTTACTTGTATGTTACTTGTCTTTTACTTGTTTCTTGCTTGTCTCTTACTTTTTTCTTACTTGTCTGATACTTGTCCGTTACTTGTCTGTTACTTGTTTCTTACTTGTCTGTTACTTGTTTGTTACTTGTCTCTTACGTGTTTGTCACTTGTCTGTTACTTGTCTGTTACTTGTCTCTTACTTGTTTCTAACTTGTCTGTTACTTGTCCGTTACTTGTATGTTACTTGTCTCTTACTTGTTTCTTACTTGTCTGTTAATTGTCTGTTACTTGTCTCTTACTTGTTTCTTACTTGTCTCTTACTTGTCTCTTACTTGTCTCTACTTGTTTCTTACTTGTATTGTTTCTTGTCTCCCTTTTTATGTCTTCAAGTTTGCTTGTCTTCTTGTTTACTAACATAACCCATCATATTCAACAAATTCAAAAACTTTCACCTGCATTACACAGTATCGAAGTGTTCTCTCTCTGTTCTGATGTTCTGCGCTTCTCTCATCTTCCGAGTTCCGGCAGTCTCGCTTTCACTATTTTCGCAATAGCATGCTTCCTCCATCATTGCATTGCCTTTTATCTGCACCGATCATTAATTTCCCCATCAAAAGAGTCTAATTTCGATGCTGCTTCCAGTAGCCTTGATGTTGCCAGCAACATCGTTTTGTTCCGGCCCAGGCGAGCCGGCAGCAAACCGACTTGTATGTATGAAGAACGTTAAGCCTAGGCTCACGCTGACTGTTCCAGAGAACGCTGCCTGCTGGTTGGCTGGCTGGCAGAGTGCAGTAGTGAGTGAAGGACTTTCCCATTAGAGTGTGAAATATGTAACTATCGCTCCCCCTTCTCGAGTCGAGGCTGGATCGTATGTTTTTTTGCAAGCTTTTTTCATATTATTATTTCAGGCTTGGTCGTTCCCATTCTCCCGCTCCCTTCCCTATTTTTCCGATCTTCCACTTGCGGAGTGCGCCTAATTGCATGATTCATGCTCGTCGGCGCAACGTTCTGCATGGCTTCGGTCGGCGGGGATTCTACGAGTGAGTGAGCCAACAACTATGGTCTTTTTTCCATGATTCCGCGTAAGTAGGTCATCGGAAAGCACACGGGCATTTTTCTCGTCAAAACATAATTAAAATTCTACATCCGGTGCATTGGCGGCGAGCCGGCCAGGCGAGGAGGGACGCCCGAAAAGAGCCCGAGAGCAGAACATAAAACGAGCCAGACAGGCCGGCAGACAGACGACGCGGGTAGACGATGTGATGTGATGTGATGCGGCGATGGTTGGATGGGATCAGCGATGGGTGTGACCTCCATTGTAGACGTGTTACCTGGTTGAGGATGAATGGAAGTAACCTTTTGCGCAGGTGAAGCGTGGAGAGACAATGCGAAACAGGTTAACCGATCCGCAACTATGTCCGCTTGATGGCAAAGACTTTTCTGGAAATCAGTTGCAGTTGAAACATACTGACTCAGGCAAATAATCGTAAGGAAAGCGCATTATGCAATTTAGCCATAACTTAACCCTCCTTGTGCTTTAGGGCATGGTTTCCCAAACTGTGGGTCGCGACCCCCCAGGGGGGTCGCCGGCGTTCATCCAGGGGGTCGCGAGGGACAGTAAAATATTTTACTGTAATAGACAACAAATGAGGGAATTTCTATGGGGGGTCGCGAGAACTACGTCAGCTGGCAAAAGGGGGTCGCGCGACCTGAAAGTTTGGGAACCTATGCTTTAGGGCCATTTTTGACCCAAACCATGCCTACGTCAGCGAACTATTCCCAACGTGATGCAATACCCAAGTAACCAGGGAGCTGTATAATGTTTACAGAATATTATAATACTGTAAAATGTCTACAGTAAAGCATGTTGATGATGCTTTATATCAACAATAGTATACCGCCACCTTCGACTTTAAACCTATTTTAATGATACCCATACGACAAAACAACTTTATATTGCATGACATATTACTTACCTTACCGATCAGTCTAAGCCCGGGGTGGCCTCTGCTGTAAATAGTAGCCGTCTCCATTTCACTCGGCCCATGGCTGTTTGTCTGCAGTTCCGCACTCTGCGTAGGGTCCGCAGATCGTCTTCTTATACCGGTCGGATGACTCTCGAGAATCATTTTAGTCGGGTTGCTATCCGACATCCTGACGATGTGACCCGCCCATCGTCGATGGTTAGTTTTCTCAGCAGCTGATGCAGTTCGTGGTTCATTCGTCTTTTCCAAGTCTCGTCTTCCACCTGCACTCCGCCGTAGATGGTACGCAACACCTTCCGTTCGAAAACTCCAAGGGCGCGTTGGTCTTCTGCACGTAGGGTCCATGCATCATGCCCATAGAGGACGACCGGACTAATCAACGTTTTGTAGATAGTTAACATCGTGTGACGACGAACTTTGTTCAATCGTAGAGTTCTGCGGAGTCCAAAATAAGCTCGATTTCCTGCCACAATGCGTCTCTGAATTTCACTGCTGGTGCAATGGTGTCGTTGTCGGCGGTCACCAGTGAGCCCAAGTACACGAATTCTTCAACCGCCTCGATTTCATCACCGTCGATATGAATTCGGGGTGGCGGGCGAGCTACCAATATGAAGAACCATTTCAGCATATATCGCCCCACACTTCAAGTGCTGTGATGGCCTCACTGGTAAAAACGACGAGCTCCTGTTCTAGGCTCTAGCCGTCGTAGGTTCGAATCCCTGGGTTTTATGTTTACTATGTGGAGAAGTTTTTTGATCCCAGTAACTTTTTACTAAAAATAAAATTTCACTCTAAAAATTGATTACCCAAAAATGAGTTAGTTTTTACACTATTTAATTTTTACCCAATATAT